>NC_060270.1:37502606-37534029 GCF_021613505.1 Equus quagga
ATGCACTGGGACACCACTGGGACTCCACGGGCTGCCTTATTGCTGGGACAGGAATAGAGTATAGAAAGGACTCGCTCACAGCACTGTGGAAGGAACAAGGGCTTTATAGCCCCACAGTGCCAAGTTCTAAGATCTACTGCTTACTGGGATGGGCATGCGAATTTCGGATTGTGACAGTATGGCAGGCACTGTGTTAAGGACAGCTGCTGCTAGTTATTTCCTAGTCTGAGTCCTCACCTGCCAGCAGCAATCTGGGCGCTGAGCTCCCGTTCCCGCCGCAGGAGGTCCTCTCGCACAGTGTCACTCTCCAGCACACTCTGCAGGGCAGGGGTGTCATCTCCAGCAACCTCCTGCTCTACATGCAGCAGGGAAATGTGGGCTGGGACCCGCAGGCTCCGGGTAGCCAGCATCTTTAGCAGCGTCGTCTTCCCCAGCCCATTCCGACCGACCAGCCCATAGCGGCGGCCCCATGCCAGGTTCACATCTGCACCAGTCAGCAGTACCCTGCAGGGGCAGTAAGAGGAAGACAAGGGTACTCTAGAGATAAGGGCACAGGAAGTTTAACAACAGAAATCTAACATTATTTTTAGCCCCACTTCATCTTCCCAAATTCTCCATCAATTGGAAAAAGAAAAATGCACCCCACCCCCCCGTCACTCCCTCACCTATCGCCAAAAGACACATCAAAGTTCTCAATTCGCACATCATAGGATTTGTTCTTGCCAGATGATTCCAACCGACTCTCCTTTCTGCTGCCTGCCTGGCTGGCTGATGCCTCTTCCAAGACTCTTTTAAAAGGAGAAACAGATAGCTTTTAGCACTCCCAACCACCTTTCCATCCCAGTAGAGACTGCTCTACTCTTTTCTCAGTCCTTCTTGCCAAACTCACAGAGGGTTGCTGGTCTTGAGTGTGTCCTTCTCTGAGCGCTTCTCCTGCTTTGCCTTCAGTCGAGCCTCAGCCTTCTCTAGCTTCTTTGCGTTCACTGTCTGAGGGTCCAAACACAATCATTTCACCCTAGTTTGTAGGCTCAGAAAGGAACCCCTAGGGAAAACTGTAAGTTAACCCTCTCAATTTACCCATGATGAACTGAATCAAAGACTCAGGGAAAGACATAGTCAGAAATCCCCCAGAAAGATACAGTCAACTCCCACTCCTACCACAGACAGAGCCCCTTCCCTTTCTTCCTCCTCTCCTCCTCACCGAGAACTGTTCCCTCTTTAGCAGTCCTGGGAGCTTGGCGCCAGAGTCTGTAAGTGATAAGAAAAGCAGTCACCTTCCCCCGAGAGAAGGGAAACTAACATTTTGAGCTGCTAACATGAACCAGACACAAAGACATTTAAAGAAAAGCCTTACAATCTTGGAGATAGCTATCATCCTCCCTGAACTTTATATAAAAACAAAAACACATACTGCACAGGTTAAGGGTAGAGACTGGAGCAGATAAGCAACTCTTACAAGATCATGCAGTTGGTTAATAGGTCGCAAAATTGGGGGGTGAACCCAATTCCAAGGCCCATAAACTCCCTACCATAATCAAGAACTTGGAGAAGTCTCCAACCCCTACTCCCTTCATCACTGAGCTCTTTTGCCCCTCAGCAAACATATCAACTAGCTTCTACAACCTTGTCCAATGGAAAAGAGGTACCAGGAGTTCTGAGCTCCAAGGGGCAGGTGGCTGGAGGCTGAGAAAAAGACAGAGGGGAGCTAATTCAATTTTCCCTCACTCTCACCGTAGTTTTCTGTTATCTTTGACAACTGGATGGGGGCGTCTAGTAGCACCTGGCTGTTTCCCTGGCTCTGTGGCTCAGCCCTTGAGAGTAGGGATAGAAAGCGCCGAGTTAGGAGTCGAGGCTACGACCATCAGACCTTTCTCCCTCACGTCTTGTCTCTCGACGACCCGCCCTCCCATCGCCCCGAGGAATCCCCCTGCCCAGGCACATACAGGCGCAGAGTGTTGTACATGCGCTGGCACACGGCCCTGATGCCCGCGTCATCCTTGCTGTCCCCGGACACTTCTTGCAGCAGTTCCCCCACAGCTTCCACTAGATCATCCACAGACTCGAAGTCTGCGCTGCCGCTGTGCAAGACGCCTGGGCGCGGCGAGGCAGGATAAGGAAGATACCGGGTAGGATGGACATACAAGCAGTTTTAACCCCCGAACCGTGGGCCCAATCCGGGCTCCAGACCCCACCAGCCCTCGGGACGAGAGGTCATGCAGAGGGAGGCCTAGCAGCGGTCCCCAAAACTGCCCTCCCTTAGTCTTTCCCCTTCACGACTTCCACTTCAGCCTCCCTAGCGCGCTGATTCGGTTTGGCTCACCCGTCACGTAGTCGAAAACCTGTCCGTCAATTTCGGGGAACTCGCTCCGCAGGATTTCAGCGCAAGTCGCCATGTTCCAGCCGGGCTCCCGTCCGCGCAGTCGCCGTGAGACCTCGGCCAAAGCCCGCCCCCTGCCCATTCCCCGAAAGCTCGTCCCTCCTTCCAAGGCGCATGCGTAGCGGTGACGTAACAAAGGCGCCGAGTAGGCCGAAACCGGTGGGCGGGGTGAACGGGGCGGAAGGAACCGTGCGCAAGCGCTGCTCAGCGTCTACGCCGGAGCTGTCCTCACTGCGCTTGCGCAACTCCTTTTCCGCTGAAAAATTAGCCGCATGTGCGGTTCTCGCTGCCTTCTGGGAAGCGGAGCTCCCAGAGGCTGTGGGGGCGGCGGCGTTCGCGGTTTATCAGGGCGCGAGACACCGACGGTCTGGCAGGTGGGAACCTCCCAAGAGGCAAGCAGTTGAGAAGGCACATTGGCCTTGGTGGGTTCTCTGCGTTCCTTTCCGGCGCGTCTGCGGCTCAGCTGGGTCCATCTTGGAACCCGCCGAGAGCTTTGCTGACTCACGCCGGTCCCTGAGCTCTCAGAAGCCCCCTGTACAGGTCTGTGCGGCCGCGGGTTTTGTTCCGGTCCCCAGGCCCCAAGGGCTTGTCTCAGCCTGGTGGCCAGCCCGCCGCCGACTTGCACAGTCCTGTCACGCTTGACAGCTCAGCGGACCTCCTGCGAATCATGCCCACTCAGTCCTTCCACCATCCTGGGCACAACCTCTCCTGCCGCCGAAGGGCGTGAAAACTAGGTCCACAACACGGCCTGTGTAAATTAATTGGCATTTTTTCCCTACCTACACCCAAAGCAGACTTCACTGCACTCTGAATCTCAGTAAATGACTGTAAAAAGCTATTTCCTTTTAGTGATTCCCTCAGGTGGAAGTTAGGAATTTTCCCCAATTGATGCTACTGCTTTACATTTAACGTGAATATTCTTCCAGCCCGGCTCTAAAATTGGCACCTAGAAGTACATCATCCATTCCTCCTTTTGCCATTGTTAGGAATCAATCTCGATATTTAAAGTAAAGCTATTAAGTCTCTAGATCTAATAACCACTTTATAGAAAATACAGGGAAAGAGATATCCCTACTGGGAAACTATAGAACTATCTGGTTTCTTCAACATTGCAAGAGCTGAGGGAGAACCTGTGGTTCATAAGTTTTAAGAGCTTTCACCAGCCGCAATGGACTTGTTTGGATCCAGATGAAAGCTGTACAAAATTTTATAGGGCACTTGGATTAAGTATGAACACAGATTGGATGTGATATTAAGGAATTGGCCGTGAGTTGATAATTACTGAAGTTGAATGATGGGACATGAGGGTTCATTATATTTTGCTACTTCTGTTTATGTTTGAAATTTTCTCTGTTAAATGTTTCAGGTTTAAAAAGGCTGAAACCAGGGCCGGCACAGTGGTTAAGTTCGCACATTCTGGTTCGGTGGCCCAGAGTTCGATGGTTCAGATCTCCGGTGCGGACATCGCACCACTTGGCAAGCCATGCTGTGGTAGGCATCCAACATATAAAGTAGAGGAAGATGGGCACGGATGTTAGCTCAGGGCCAGTCTTCCTCAGCAAAAAGAGGAGGATTGGCAGCAGATGTTAGCTTGGGGCCAATCTTGCTCCAAAAAAAAAAGAGGCTAAAACCAAGCAAGCGAAAACTGGCAAGGGCAAACCTGCTCATTTTATCTTCTCAAACACACCAGCAGGATATGGAACACTCCCCTCAGGGACTAGCCCACCACAGGATTCTTTGGAGAGGGGGAGGGACAGAAGGGAGGAATTTTGAAAAAGGCCTGGGGAGCGTTACATCTTTGGTTTTACCACCCACCCACCAAAGTTAGGGAAGCCTGGGTAATTAGGAAGAGGATTGAATTAAAAGGGCAGTCAGTTTCTCAAGATGGCTTGAAAGACCAAAAGTAAACCTTGCTTAATCTCTGCTAATTAGAAAATACCAACCTAAAGCTGGGGGCGAATTAGGGAAAGAATCTCTACCCTGAGGGAACCGGGGCCAGATGGGGCTGCATGCCCTTAACGCTGTTTTCTTCTCAGAAGAGACAGGAGACCTGGGCTAACACATCAGGATAAGAGCTTGCATGGTCATGAAGGAGCCTAACAATTGAGACAAGACAAGGGAAGAGCCTTGGGAGAGTTCAGAATAGAAATCTCTATTCAAAGCAAGCAGTGCAAGACATCAGAAGAGCAGTCCCACCAGTTTCCTTCCCCATGTAGCTCCCATATCAACACTTAGCCAGCAACTCCGCTCTATAGAGTTTATTGGGTTTATAACTGGACGAAATCACACGTGTACAAAATGAAGCTCACACTATCCCAAAGCAGAGTAGGGATTGAGGGCTGGGGATCTGTTACTGGCCTATGGGGGAGCTCTGAGGTGAGGGGCAGCCAACCCTCCCACTCCAGAGATGTGGCCACAGGGGAGGGGAGGAGAGGGAGCCCACCTGGCTTTGGTCACAGAACTCAGAGCCTGGTATTGGGCCAGGGCAGACAGACAGATGGAGGAGCAGGAGCCCCAGAAACCACCCTGCCCAGGGAGCCCAGGGACTGCTCCACCAGTCCTGCTCTCTATGTGGTTGGTCCAGACCTAGACTCAGGGGCTGGTGCAAAGGGAAGGCAGCAAAGCAGGAGGGAGGAGACACTGATGTCTGGTGGCCGGGGGCACCCGGACCTGTGGAAGAGGGTGGGTGGGGAGGTGGGCTAGCTGCCACTAGGCAGCTAGCAGCGGGTCTCATAAATGCCGCTGCGGCCAATGTAGCGCACCCATTTGATGACATCATGGTCACTGTAGTTCAGCTTCGGTTCAAACACCTTCAAGTAGCGCACCTTGAGGCCAGAGGGCGCGAATGGCACCTGGGCAAGGGACAGCTCCAGTTAGGAATGTGGTCTTCTTCTCACAGTTCCTCTCTGGGAAATCTGTAGTCCTGCCCTACCTCATCTCTCTCTACTACAGGCATTTGAATGATTGTCCTGAAAGAAACTGGGGGAAGCTGAGGTAGTGAGGGGTCCTCTAAGAGATTACTACAGAAGAAAGCATATCCAAGACTAACTAGCAATCATTTGGGTTTGAAGTCAAGCCCTGCCTGTGATAACTTGAATCAATTCCTTTGATCAGCAGGAGGCAGCAACCAAAGACCTGCCTTAGAACATACTTATCCTGCTCAATATTATGGACTTAAAAAATAAGGTGGAGAAAATTATACGTCTAACATGCACACAGCAAAGTCAGCCCATTTTCCTCTCTGTAAATAAACTTTGTGTTTTATCCAACATTGAAACAATCTCAATTTATCCAAAGAATTGCCCAACGTCAAACCAAAAGAAGTCAAAGATTTCTGTCCATGTGAATACCAATTTCTAGTAAGAGGCCTGAAGGGGGAAGAAATGGATCTATAAATTAAAGTCAGTTCTCTCTAGGCCTCAGTTTCCTCATCTGCAGCTGGTAGGTGCAGAGGTTGATCTGAATGATCTCTAAGGCCCCTCCTCTGCCATACCTCAAAGTTCATGGAAATAGGGGGTCGAGCCCATTTCTTCTTGTCATTGGTGGGCAGAAGCTCAATCTCCGCGCTGATCTGCGATTCCTTCATGCCTGCCATGCGCTTGATCCTGGGAACACAGGGGCAATGGGTAGCAAGTGCCCGTGATAGCTTGGAGGAGTTTCAAGGGTTGGGGGCGCAGTTCGCCCTTTTGTAGGGGAGGGAGAAGAGAACCCAGGAGCTTGTGGGAGGTGCTAGGACAAGGAAATGTGGTGAGGACTCTGATAACCACTTGCTATGGAACCTTGAGTCTGCTATTCCTTTAGCACTGGGCTGCAGTTTCTGCTTAGATACATGGACATGCTCTCCCTGCTCTTTGTCTACTTCACAGAGATGTCACAAGGGCCAATGGGGAAGCGTTCAAGCATCTTGATAAATAAATGCGTGCATGCACCCAAGCGCAGGCCTGTGCATACTCACACAGAGGTATAAGGGGTGACAGCAGAAGCAGAGGCTCCTAGAGAAGCAGACAGGCACCCTCCCGCAAAACACACACTCTCAGAGGATAAAAGGTAAAACTTAAGAGGGTACACCAAGTCATTTCGAGCCCTGCTGTGGCCTCATGAAGGAAAGACTCACTTCCACACGATGGCGTTCTCGCTGGCCTTGTACTTGGCCTTCCCCTTCATGCAGATCACCTGTACCCCACTTGTGTTCAGTGGGGTTGGGATCCTCACCTAGAAGTGACGCACCTGTCAGAGAGCTCTATTGAGCCCTGACATCAGTTGCCTTTATTCCTGGAGACAAGTGCTTCCTCCTCCCCAAGTCCCTTGTCCTCACCTCAATCTTCTGAGCCAGCAGTGAGGGCTTGAAGTTGGACTTGATGACCACCTTGACCTCCAGCTTGGTGCGTCCCACTTCCCGCACCAGTGGGATCACCCGGAAAGGAAGGATGATGTCCTTGGTGGTGCGATACCTTTGGAGGAGGGGGAAGCAAGGTTGGCACAGTAGAGCCTGTCCTCCTCCCTTTCCCCAATCTCAGCCAGCAGCACCCCCTGCCTCCTCACACCCCTGTAGCACCTCATGAGCTCAAACTCTCCATCTGGTGGGATGAAGCTGATGCTGCGTTCAGAGTCAAACTTGCTGAGTCGCACACACTGGTGGAAGGTGCAGTCATCAATGGCAATTGATTGCTTCCCACTGCAAGCAGAAGCAGAAGGGCAGAGTGGCAGGAGAGTTGGGCTGGGAGGCTATCCCACCCCCAAAGGCTGCCAGAGCTTGGGCGAGGCTTTCACTATAGTCTATGGAAAGCTGCCGGAATGCAGCTTTCTGACTCAGGGGTCCCTGCCCCAGAGTTAGGGATGAGGGGGAACTTTGCAAGCTCATCATCTGGAGAGCTCTGCTGCTTGGGACCCAGAAGTTTCAGGCACACTGGGCAGAGGCCATCAGTATGTACAGAAGAGCCTTGGTCCTGGGGACCGAACAAAGCAGCTTACTCTCTGAGTAGGATCAGGACAATACCCTCATCTCTCTTAACACAGATGTCAAGAGCAACCAGCCAAGCAAACCCTTTGGAAGAGAGAGTTTGCATTACTGCAGAAATGACACCCAGAAGGAACTTGTGATTCACCAGGCCCTGCTCAGCCCTCCAAGGTCCACCCCCTCCCACCAGCTCCCCTGCCTCAGGCACCTCTTGCTTGTTTCATCAGCGGTGCCTTTGCCCTGCTTCTCAATGACAATCTTGTCATTCATCCCAAACTTGCACTCAGGCATGCCACTCAGGTAGCTCTTCATCACCACCCGGCCTGACACATGGGCGCTCAGCACCTGCCCTGGTGATAGATAAACCGGAACACCTGAGTCAGGACCAGGCTCCTGTCCTGGTCCCCCTCCAGCTTCATCACAAGAGGGCCCTCACCCTGTGGAGACATGAGGAGGTTCACACTCTCCAGCACATCCAGGAAGAGCTCATTCCGGCGATACTTGATGCCCTCCCGCCGCCAGCCAATCTGCCCGGTCACTTGGCTGGTGATCTGGGACTGCTCTTCTTTCGTCTGCGTGGGGGATAGAGACAAACACCAATGGCCTCCCTCCTCTCCACCTTCAATCACCCTGTCTCTCTCCCAACTCTACTCTCATCCCGCCTCCCTTCTAGTCCCCACCTGTAACTCGTCTTCCCCCACAAGCCCTACGGTGCAGGGCCTGGAGAAAACGGAGCAAAGCTGCAAGGGTGGAAGCTGAGGGAACAGCTTACCTGATGCTGGAGGCCACAGGGCCATTGTGGTGCCCACAGGAAGCAGTAGGGGAGCACAGACGGGAAGAGGCAGGCAGAAAAGAAGGAGGAGAAGCTATGAGTCCTGGATCCTAGAGGAGGGCCCAAGCGCTCTCCTGCTGAGGAACACCAGGCCACCAGAGCAGCCACCCCCCTTCCCCGAGCGCAGAAGAAAACTGCTTGAGCTGCATTCCCGGTAACAGAGGTGCTGAGTCTGCTCCTGGGGTGGGAGAGGGCCACACAGAGCAAAACAGGCCTGCAGTCACAGCAGAAGGCTCAGGCCAGCACTTCTTGTAAGAGGCAGGCTAATGAGTCAGCTACCACAAGCCTTAGGGGCCAGCTGGGGTGAAGGGAGGTTGGGCTCTACCCTGACTGTGGGTGTACAATTCGAGTACCTGGCTCTTGATGCCCTGCTGGGTGATGAAGGTTTTCAGTGCGCCTGTCTCTGAGTTCTGTGGGTAGCCAAAGTCCAGGATCTCTGCAGAAGGAAGGAAACCATCAGTGCATGGAAAAAGCTGAAGGCTCATTCATTCCAATCCCGCCCCTGGCCTGGATGGTCGGGCCAGCACAGCTTCAGAAGAGTGTGGGATCATCTGCAGCAAAGTCTTCCAGCTTTCTAGCATTTACTCTGGGATTTGTGCTTCATGAGAAAACAATTAAAATGTCAGATTTTTTCTAATAGAGAAAGTCAGCAGATGAGTCACATGGCCAGTGGGTGAGAGGTCAAGAAGCCCTGAGCCTTTAGAAAACAGAGATGTTGGAAAAGTGGAAGGACTCTGTTCACTTAAATCATACCTCACAGGTGAACAGAGATAACAGCACACACCCAGGGACTAGACCTCACCGTCCCCCAGGCTCTGAGGCAGCTGTTGAGATGGAAAGCTGGGAGGACAGTCAGTGAAATAAGGCCCAAACCACAAAGGTAAGAGAATGAAATGTTCTTAACTGCAAGAGGCCCAGCCACCAAACCCCTGAGTCAGGCTCCTAGCCCCCTGAAAGACCTTTTGGTCTTCCCCCATCTCTACTCGCTAGCCTATTTCTGTGTTCCATTTCAGAGCAGCCTTAAGGTCTGGATTTGGACTGGCCTTCTCAGGGCTCAAAAGACCAGAAAAGTCATGAAAGAAAGTTCAGAGGGCACTGGAGCCTCAGACGCGCTCCCACCTCCACGTCAGGCCCCATCAGGTTCATCCCCACCTAGGCCCACCATCCCATCAGCCTCACCATCCAGCAGCTCATATATGAGCACAAAATTGTTCTTGATGTTCTCCTCGCTGATCTTGCCAAAGTAGGCGGCCATTACGTCACACATCTTATAGAGGAATTCGAAGACCATGGCAGCATTGACATTCTGCTTGGTGACTGCTGCCAGCCAGATGTTGGACCGCTTAACATGGAAGAAACTGGTGCGAGCGATGTTGGTGACGGGGCTGCGCACCTGCTGCCGTGCATGGATAACATTGACCCGAAAGGCGTCCACTGCGTTCCTCCTGAAGGAAAAGGGTGCACAGGGGCTGCTCAGCACCCAGGCAAACTGCACTCCGTGGGGATCAACCACAGCTGCTGACAGCCCCACCCTTCACTGCTGAAGTCTGACACGTAATCTAAAGCCAATGCCTAAACCACTGAGTGGTTCCCTTGTGACTCCCAATGGGGACATGGGAGAAGGGCCAGAGCTGGGCTGGTATCTGAAGACCATGAGAGACAGGGAAGTCAAGTGGCAGTGACAGGAAGACAGATACAACCTTAATAAAGTGAGGTCCATCAGGTGTTCCTGACTCCCAGGCCTGGCCCCAATTTCCCAGCTGCCACCTCTCTAGCGTCTCAGTAAGCTCCAGGCCTAGATGAGAAGACCTTGCTTCTTCTCCCGTCTTCCCACTAGTGATTGCACCAGTAGGGAAGGTTGGCTCCTCCAGAAGCTGAACAAACCCAGCAGGACTTCAGAGAAGGCTCTTATCTACTGAGGGAGAAGCACCAAGGGGCCATGGAGCTGGGCCACCCATTCTTGTCCAAGATCCAATTCCAGGGCAAGTTCAGGGAATGAAAAAGTATGAAGAAAACAACGATGGGGGGCAGGGCTCCCCACCCACCTGTGCCTGGGCGGCAGCTTGACAGGCCGCTTACCTATTGCTACGGCAGCCAATGAGATGGGATGAGAGAAATGACGCCAGCAAGAAGAGGAGAGTGACAGCAACGAGAGAGAGGGTTAGACACACAACACACTGGGAGGTTGGGGGGTAGCACACACCATGAGGAGGAAGCAGAGGAGGGACAGGCGAGGGGCGGAGAGCACAGGAAGGCATGCAAGACGGTATGTGCCCTGGCCTCGGCTTAACCAGGTCTACCCAGGGAAGGAGGGGGTGCAGAGGGGTGTAGCCAGCCAGGTTCAGGCAAGCCAGGCAAGCCACAGCTCTAGCTCAGGCCCCCCCCACCAGCCAATGGACAAACAGCCACAAAGGCCAGGCCAGCCCATTAGCCAGGGAGCCGGGAGCCAAAGAGCTAGGGCCCTGCAGCAGGCCCATTCTATAACTATCCCAGGCTCTTTGAGGAAGAAAAACAGGGCGGCATGAACCAGAGGAGGATAATCTCATTAAAGCTGCTGAGGCCAGGCCATGTCCCCTCAGCAGGAAAGAACAGCGGCATGCAGGGCAGAATGCAAAGTAAGGCTGTGCCTCCTTGTTAAGGTCTGAGGGACCCAGAACAAGGAGCAACTCTGGGTCAACTTGATAGGCCAGAAAGGGCAGCATGGCCTCCCTGCCCTTCCCTCAGTGAACTGCAGAGTGCCTCAGGCTTGCTCACAACCTCTCCTCCAGGAGGGCCCAGAGGAACTGAAAACAACTGAGTCAGCAGCCTGCCTCCTTCTGAGAAAGGGAGTGGGAGAGGATTCGGCAGCCTGGAGAGGGTTTCAAGAGAATCCAGGGAAGGCTCTCACCATGCGAAGACTTAGATTGATTAGCACCTCCAGTCTGGCCACTAACTCCACCCACTGGAGACTGATCTCCCTCTACCTCAAAGGAGGAATCAACCTGCCTGGGGAAAAGCATTCATCTCCAGCAACCAGGTCTGTCACTAAGGGAAACAGGAGACAGGAAGGACAGGAGTCCCTAAGACTATGGGGCCACGCCATTCCACAGGTCCCGTCCAGCAGCTAGCAACTGGCTGCCAAGCCAATACTACCAGACCTAATGGGAACCAGGCTGTACTAGCTGAGCTTCCAGGATGCAGCAAGGGGTGGGGGTGGTCCAAGTCAAGCCTCGGGAGGAAAGACCTGGTCATGCATGCTGGGGAGGAGGGATGGGGGGCTGGGGGCACAGCTGGCTCTGCCAGGGGACTCACCCGATGTCATCTCGGTAGACCCGGGAGATGAGCACCTCCCCCTTGTGATTATAGATGAATAAGCCTCCAATCATGGCGGCAGCTCAGTCTCCGCAGCCCATCGCTCTGAGAACAGACCTAGGACAGGCGGGGGCAGGGTAAGGGAAGGCCTCAGAACCCCCGCCAACGTCCCCTGTGGGGCTGGGCAGGTCAGTGGCTGGCCTTTTTTCCTGACTCAACCCTTTAGCAAGTGACCCTGCAGCCCTCCCAAGCATGCTCCTCCCCTTAGCCAGACTCCAGTTCCTGTTTATCCCATACTGGAAAGGAGAAAGAAACGGAGAGGGCCTGGAGCCCAGGATTCTAAGGCCATTTTGACCCTCCCTTTTCTGGGGCAGAGCCCAGAGAGTAGCGCTCCTCCCACCCCCCGCGGAGCAGAGCTGAACTCAGCAAGGATCCTTTTCCCCTTTTCCTGTGCAGATTCTCACCCAGGCTCTAGCCAGTGAGTCACTGCGAACGCCTGCCTGCGGCTGCAGGAATGGCGGTAGAAATTACTCCAACTGGTTCAGGCCTGGGGCCCCCAGGCACAGCTTTGGGAACACCCAGTCTCTCAGGCTCCATTACCCTTCTGTAAGGTGGCAGGGCCTGAACCTCCGGCCTAATTCACATAAGTCTAAACATTCCAGGAAAGGGTGTGCAGGGTGGGGAGAGGAGGAGAGAAGGGAGGCCTTAGGCCCTGACATGGACCCAGGAGTGTGGCTCCTGCCTCTCCCAGGCAGTCAGATAAGCAGGCAAAGAGCAGAGCAGGCAGGCCTCAGCCCTGGCTGACTACACTTCAATGACCCAAGCTACTTATGAGTTATTTTTGAGCCTCCCTTTCAAAAAGGGAGGCTCCCTTTCAGCTCCCAAGTACAATAAAAGTAAGGGGGGTCGGGTGGGAGGCAAGTCCTTAAATTAAAATATCCTTCCAGCTGAAATTCTGTGATTCCAGACCCACAACATAACTCGCTTCTGGCCTGAGTGCCTGTAAGCAAGGGGTAGAATGCCTCAATTATCCAAATTATTTGGGTCAACTCATTTAGATTGTTTACAAGGAGAAAAAGGGTTCATTTAGTTCTAGATTTCTTGGATTAGCCCTTGTATTAATTTCACAGCGGGGAGTTCAGCAGACTTTTCTAAACTGGAAAATAAAGCCTATTCCTGTGGCCGTCAAGGTCTTCCAGATGCAGGGAGAGGTCTCTCAAGGTGGCAGACTCATCCCATCCCTCAGTCCCAAAGAGGCTGGGAAAGGAAATGCAAAATGGAGGTCGAGCCCGGGGCAAAGAACCAAGTTCACAGGTACCAAGTGGTAGGGAGCTCAGGGCACCAGCGAAGCACAGGGGGGCCCAGGACTGGAACGGAATATTCAGTTAAGGGAAAGACTGCAGCAACAGCCAGACCGTATGCCCAGGCGAGCCCTCAGCAGCCACAGGGCTGGCGGGGGCACCCGGAGAAAGTTTCCAGTATGGCAAAGGTCAGGGCCTTGAAGAGGAAACACGGCAGGGAGGGACTGACAGTGGTGAACAGGGGAAAGCCGGGCAGACGGAACCCGCTTTGGGGTTCAGAGGCATTGGGGGGGGTGGCGCTTTTCGCCCTGGGGAGGAGAGGAAGACATCGCAGAAAAAGATGGTTCCACGGGGTGCGGGGGCTGTCATGGGTCTGAGAAAGAAGAGCCGCGGGGTGTCACTCAACTGGGAGGAGGGGGTGCCGCAGGGTGGAGGCCTGTCACAGTTCAAGGAGGCGGCACAAGGGGGGTGTCACTGTCCTAGGAGTGGGGGAATTGTCCTTGCGCTGAGAGGAGGCGGCGCCGAAGGGTAGGGGGCTGTCACGATCCCAGGGAGGGGGGCGCCGCGCGGCGGGCCTGCTCTGGGAGGATTCCAGTAGGTCTCCCTCCCACGGGAGGCGCCGGGCGGGTCAGGTGGAGGGCTCTGCTCCCCGCCCGTCCTGCAACCGCGCCCCGGGCGCTCCCGCCCCGCCGTCAGCTCCCTCCGGATCTGAAGGCTGAGGCCACCCCTGGGTGTGGGCAGCTTTCCGCGCAGCAGAGAAGGGCAAAGCGGGGCAGGCGCCCTCCCTCACCGCGTAAGGCCAGATCCCAAGCTCACCTGGTGTCCGCGGCCCCCTGCTCGGCCCGCCAGGCCACTCTCTGGATCCCAAGATGTCCGCCCGCCCCCTGCTCGCCTGCCCCCTGCCTCGGCTTTCACCGCAGTGCCGCGGCCCCGCCCCGGCCGTGGCTGCGCGTGCGCGTCCGCCTCCCGCGCAGACTACAAATCCCGTCAGGCCCCTCGGCCTTCTCGCTTACAATTTTAAGCGCTCCAAGGTTAGCAAAACTACAACTACCGACTGCCTTCGAGAACCTTCGAAGTGGGTAGGCGTGTCCTGGGAAGGGGTAGGAGTGGCTGTATTCAGCCCTACCCAAAATACACATCACAGCGTACGCTGCTCCACTCAGTTCATTTTCCTCTCTGAGCATTCTGGGAATTGTAGTATCTGGCGTCCCTCCTCCTCCTTTTTCTCTATTTCGGAGAGCCTCAGAGGATTAGTGCCATTTGTTGAAGCCCAGCTGTTAAACTTTTGATTGCTGTAGGCCTTTTCTGTCTTCAGAGTCCAAGGACTAGCTGTCCTCACAAACATACGACTTGACAGAGTGTTTGTGATGAATTTACTGCTTCCTAATACCACCTCTGATTCTCTCAAGCTTTTTTCATCACTTATTTGCTCGAGACATGAGTCTTTTCCCAGGGATCAAGACCCAAGGAAGCGGGCAGGGAGTGAGGAGGCACATACTTGGAAAAAACTATCTAAAGCTTTTCAAGAATATGCCCAGTGTTCCCCCTCAGCTCTACCTGTGTGACTGTGGGCTCAAGGCCCGGACCTGTGTGCCTTCCAGTGACAGGCATCTACGTTGCTTAGAAAACTGTTGACAAGTTGAATTTAATTGGACATGGGATTTGAAATCCCGTCTCTGATGAACTGAGTTAATCTTCACAACCAAGCTGAGGAGATAGAGCCAACCCTGGAACATGAGAGGCTTGTGTGGCTCTTGCAGGACCTGAAGAAAATTTGTTGGCTCTTCTTTTCTGTAGGGAGACATACCCTGCTGCTTTCCCTAGGCAGGGCTGAGCGGTCATGAGAGGAAGCGCAAGAAATGGCAAACCGGGTTTCAAGCCATACTGTCCTTAGCATCCTTCCACCAGCAGCCAGGATGTGGCAGGATGAAGATCTCGCCTCCTTCAAACCGTGGTCACAGCTGGAAGCCATTAAGTGACCAAATACAGGCACTTCTAATCCTTGAACCAGCATTCAAGGCTTCACTCCTACCTTTCCAAATACCTTCCACTCCTACCTTTATCTTTGGAACATACCCTAAGCCCTTATTAATTTGGAGTAAATAATAATGATAATAATAATAATAATAGCTACCATTTATTGAGCACCTATTCTACTGTGTGCCAGGCACTGTGCTAGGCACTTTCCGTACAATATCTAATTTAAATCCTCACAACAACCCTGTGAGGTAGGTATTATTATCGTCATTTTACATATGAGGGAATTGAGGCTCAGAGAGATTAAATAACTCTCCTATGACGCAATCAAAAAGTAGTTAGAGCTGAGATTCAAACCCAGAACAACCTGACTCCAAATCCCATGCTCCTGTGAACTACAGTAGAGGCAGAGGGGAGAAGATCCAAATTCAAGAAAGATTGTTAGAGTGGAATGGATATGATATGCTGACTAGTAAGACATGGGAAGGAATTTAAACCCATAAATGTTTCTAGCTGGTGAGCCTATGTAGATTGTGATGAAGGTAACCAGGATTGGAATTTAGGAGGAACACACTTGGTGGGGAAATGAGTTGAATCCATGTGGACATGTCCATGGATTGTCCAGTGGGTGATAAAAATACAGATCTAAAGATTGGAGGGAAGTTGGCGCTAGAGATACATATTTGGGAATCACCAGCATATCAGTGGCAGTTGAGGACATCAGGATGGATGACATCATTTGGGGAGTAAATAGAGAGGAAAGAGAAGTGGACTGGAGAGAGAACACTGGGAGCACCAACACTGAAGGCATGAGCAATAGTGGAGGGATTCTCAGGAGATCTGGACAATGCAGAGTCAGAGAAGGAAGAGTACAGGAGGCAGCCCTGTAGTAGTGGCTAGAGGAAGCCATGATCTGGGCTGAGAGCAAACCCGGAGCTTCCAGAAGGCAGGCAAAACTGAGTCACACTTCCAACACACCCCTCACTCACCAGAAATCCCAGGAAGTTTATTCGATAAATGAATGAATGCCAAAATGCCCTACCCTGGTTTGCCCCAAAGCCTGGAGGTTAGGACTTCATCTCACTCTTGACACCCAGTCCTGAAAATATGAGAGCCTAGGTGAGCCAGGTGAATTTATAGAAGAGGCTTAGACAGAGTCATGAGTTGTTTAAACTGGAGAATAAGGTGAAAAGGAAAACCTGGCAGTCTGTCTGGGAGTCCCAGAAGTCCCCGTGCCCACCCTTGCTCTGGGGTATTATGGTGATTGTGAAAATAGTGAAGGGTGTGGGCGCAGGGTGTGGGGTGAGAATAGCCAGTCAGTTGCCTGGGGAGTCCTCTACTGAGCCTGGCCTGAGACCTGGCTTATGGGCTTTATCCAGGTAGGAGGATGATGGGGACATGTGGGAGGCTTGAGGGCTACAAGGAAGGGGAGAGGGAAGTCAGGGGACCAGCCCCACAACTTGGGAGAGGACTGGGAGAGAGTCCAGCCCTCTGGGCAAGGGACCAGCCCTGAAGGTTAAGTGAACTTGCATAGACATGTGTGTATGTGTGTGTGTGTGTGTGTACATGTGCAGTCATATGTGTATGAAAGACAGAAAGAGAGATCACATTCTGGAGATGGGAACAGAGTCTCCCATAAATGGGCGAGAGAGGCTGGGGACCTCCACAGAAGCCTAGTGACTCAGCATGTTGAAGTGCGGGTGTGGGGGCTGAATATCCTCCAGAAGCCCTGAGGGGTTCCTGAAGCAGGGGTCCTGGTCTCCTCCGAGGCTGGGCCTCCCCTCGCTGGGGGTCACAGAAAGTCAAACAGCCCGAAATTCTTGGCTGCTCCAGGCCCAGGAAAAATTGGGGGAGGAAAAAAGAAAGAAAAGAAATGTTTCAGGCCCAGAGGCGAGATGAGCCTGCTGGTTAGTAGGGTTAGGGGTCTGAAGGAACCAGCACACAGGGCAGGCATGGGGGGGAGGGGGAGAGTAGATATGCTCCCTGGAAGCCTCTAGCAGCTCAGGCAACTCAGGGGCTTCTGATAAGGGCTGAGTGCAGGGATAGCATGGATGGAGGTGACTACAGCCCCAGGGTGCAGGACCGAGGCAGCAGGTGGGGACAGTTAGGAGAGGCAGATGAAGCCAGTATTTCCTTGGTGTCAGTACTGTGGGGAAAAGTCAAGAGGTTGGCATACATGCTTGAGGGGATGGGGTTAACAGAGAGATGGTATCGCTGAATGAGTGGTGAAAGGGAACTGAGGGGGAGAAGGAGGGACGAGGGGGTGAGCAGGCCCTCAAGGGCACCGCTGGGTCGACTCCTGAAGTGTGTAGGGGGAGAGGGAAATAGGAGCAGCACCAGCAAGTCGGCTCCCAGGGACACGAAGGATCCTGGGCAGTCCTGCGCAGCGGTTAGTGGGCAGAGGGACAAGCGGGTCGGCGGCAGGTTAGGGGGCTGCAGTGGCGATCGGGGGGGTGCACCCCGCCTTCGCTGCGCCCAGCGAGCAGTTAGCGCGCCTGGATTTAGTTCCGTTTATTTCCCTTCCAGGTACCAGACAAAGTAAAAAAGTCGGACGGACGGAGAGAGGGACTCAGCCGGCCGGGGTGGGGGTGGGGGTGGGCTGGACGTGGGGGAGGGGCCCTGCTCACATCACATCCACAAAGAACTCACTGGGGTTTCCCATGGCCATGCGGAAGGACTGTCTGCTGGCGGTCAGTTCGGGGGGCACAGAGGCCAGGTCGCGGCCCGGAGGGGCTCCGGGGGGCCCCATGGCTGCGGGCGGTGGGGGCATCATCAGCATGGGGGGCCCGTAGAGAGGGGGCACGCCAGGCGGGCCGTAGCTCGGGTGCGTGTGGTGGCTTCGCAGGCTGCTGGCCAGCGAGTGGTGGCTGCGGTGGCTGTGCTCGCTGGCGGCGGGGCCCGAGCGCTCGCTGGGCGCCCGCTCCCGCGGCCCCCGCAGGCTGCTGCGTGTCGTGTGGTCCGACTCGCTGCCGCTGCCGCCCGACTTCGAGTCCCCGGTCTTCGGATCCTTCTCCTTCCGCCGGTCGCTGCCGCTGCGGTTGGAGCCACTGCTCCGGCTGCCTGTAGGCGACACGCAGGAACGGGGTGGGGGCCGCTCAGAGCTTGCGGAGGAAGCTGGGAGCTCCCCTGGGGCCCCCTCCACGGCCCCCTTCCCTTACCTTCACTGTGCTGGCTGCTGGCGCTGCCCCCGCCATAGCTGTAGCCCAGCTCCGGGAAGCCTGGGTGTGGGTTGTAGGGGTGCGGGGGCGGCGGGTACTGGTAGGGGAAAGCCATGGGCCAGGGGGCGGCCCCCGGGTGAGGCAAAGGGGCCAGCGTGTCCTGGTCAGAGGCGCCGCTGGAGCCGTCGTGATCGTGGAGGGACAGGTTGGCCATGTCTGCGGAGGGGACAGGAGGGGAGGACCGGATGAGCTGGGTCTACCTCGGGCCCCCGCACCCCTAGGTCAGGAGAGAGGTCCCCAGCCTAGGTGCGGAGGCTGCCTTTGGGATGACCCCAACAGCGGCGGCAGTTTCTCGCCAGAACGGGAGGAGGCACAGGCCAGAGATCTCTTACTCCTTCTTCAGACCCCTCTGCCACCCACCAGAGATGGTGGGGAGGGAGACCCTGCAGAGACAGCCCCAGGGAAAACCCTCCTCAGGAAGGCCCTGAGTCACACCTCAGATCCGCAGTGCCAAATCCTGCCACCCAACACCCAGTCCAGGGAAGACCCCCTACCAAGCCTTTGGCAGTTTCTCTTCCTTCCTCAGTGAGCTGGAAGAACGGGCAAACTCTTACTTGGCAATTTTCTCCTCTGTTCACTTAGAGGGTAAGCAGTAGGGGAATGTGGAAGGCTGCAATGCCAGCCAGCCACCAGGTGGTGCATCCCTGCAATTCCTTAGGCACACAAAGCACTTCATCTCATGCAAATGTCCCCACAGCCCTATGAAGAAGGCATTGGTCCCAGGTTTTCCAGATGAGGAACATGCAGTCCAGAGAGGTTAAATGACCAGCCTGGGGTCAACCCAACCTGAAGCCAGAACAGAAGCTAAGAGTCGCTTACTTTCTCCTTACCTTTCCAGGACAGGTCACTAGTAAGGAGTAGGGAGCAGTTTGGGGAAATTTAGGTGAAATTTTGCCCTCCCCCTTCACCTAGGACTAAAAAATTACTCATTAAAAGCCAGAAAGAACACAAGGCCTTTCAGAGCCTTCCCATATAGAAGGCCGTTGGCCTGAATCAATTTTCTGCTGCTGCTGGGGAGGGTGGGAGTGGGGTGGGAAGGGCCCAGAAAGAGAACCACTTAGGTGCTTCCTCTGTGCTCTCCACCCCATTCCCAGCCAGGCCTATTCTTCACAGCACTGGGGTCGCTGTATTGATATTACTTCTTTCATGACTCTGGCTCCCCAGTAAATTGTGAAATCCTAAGGGCAAGGCTGCCCCCACCAATGCTGGAGCTACCTGGAAGAGAGTATAAGGGACCACTAGAACTGACCATCTGCCTGGGACACCCCTTGCTCACAGCCCGTATGCACCAGGTCCCAGAGCTCCAAGAGAGCTGTAATTGTCCTAGGGGCCAGCTGCCGGATACAGACTGAGCCCTTTCTTCCAAGCCCTTAAGTGACCCAGCCCAAGCTTCCAGGGGAGAAGAGGTCAGGAGAGGGAGCTCTGAGGGGGCTGGGGCAGCCTATGGAGTCTGCCTGCCAAGCCATCGACCTGTCAAGGCCAGCAGCTAGCAAGGAGGGTTGGGGGTGGGAAGCAGGGGCCTGCCTTGGCTTATGCCCAAAGAGCTGGTGACTACTTCAACCTCTAGGCTGTCACGGAGGGGAGTGACTGTGTGCTCCTGGGGCTACCCAGGTACCCAGCTCTTCCCTTTGAGCCTCCCACACTCCCAGCTGAGGAGACAGTCAGTGAGAAGGAAAAGGCCTGTTCTGTCAGCATCTTCCTGAGCTGGGCCTCTGACGCCTTTGGTCCATGGGGAGCAGACTCAAGAGGCCTTAGGGAAGGAACAATGCCTCTTGAGCAAAAGTCACAGCTGCCCTGAGAAGCTGCATGTGTCCCTGGAGGTTTGGGGCCAGGGCTGACTTCTATAATGATAATAACCACATTTGATTGAGTCTGAGAAGCCACTGATTGTAAGATGCACCCCAGTTTCAGAGCTATTGAAATGTGAAAAAAAGGTTCATCTTAGAATCAATTAAATATATGAATCATAGACAACTTTTATAGAGCACTTACTGTGAGCAAAATATGATGCTAAAAGCATTATATACACTATCTTATATCGTCATCAAAACAGCTCAGTGAGATAAGTTCTACTGTTACCTCCATCTTACAGATCAAGAAACTGAGGCATGGAGAGGCTGTGTCACTTACTCATGTTCACACAGTAAGGGTGGAGCTAGGATTTGAACTCAGACTGCCTAACTCCAAAACCCTATGCATCTGTCACTACGTCATGGGGCCATGCTGGAGCTGCTAAGGGCCAGGGACCCACTCTCCACCAGGGACTTGTGCTCTGCAGAAACAGCCTCTCTAGTCCCTAGAACCTAATCTGAAGCATGTGAAGAGTTAGCTTTTAGACTCCAGCCAGCACCACTGGGCTGAGAGAAGGCTCCCTCCGGCAGAGGTGCCTGCTGGGGGTGGGCTTCAGCTCCCAGCCCTGAGCAATGCTGTTGTGTCATGAGGACTCCCATTCCCAAGAGTTGTCCACAGGCCCAGAAGGTTCCCTGCAGACCTCCTCTGCTTAACAACCCTCTTTGGCTTTGTACTCTCTCAGGATCAAGTCCAAACTGCTCAGTATAGCTTGCAGAGTCCTCTACAACCTGGCCCTGACAGCTTCTCCAACTTTATCCCGTGGCACAGCCCACTGTCAGGGGTCCGAGAAGGCTGTGGACTTGGGGCCTCAGGCCAGCTTGATGCTGGGAGGCTGAGCAGGTGCCAAGAGCAGGAACCCTCTCTGGCCTTGCTGAGACAATGTTTCTGCAACACCACACACCTAGAGCAGCCCCAGATGGTGGGGAGAACAGGGCTCTGGAGCCAGAAACACCTGGACCCAAGGACTAGCTCCTCTGCTTTTAGCTGTGAGACCTGGGGTGGACCATTTAACTTCTACAAGTCTCAGTTTCCTCATCTGAAAACAGGGATGTTAATCGGTCTCCCCGAGAGTGGGGAAGAAGTTGGAAGGACGGAGCGAGAGAGTGAGATGATGCTTTAGAAACAACCAGCATGGTGCCAGGTGCAGAGCAGGCACTTAGAAAATGCTGGTTCCCCAAGAGAGGAATGTGAGGCAGCTGAAGAGGGTGGACTGGGCTCTGCTTCCACGACAGAACTCTCAGGCCTTGAGCTGGGCCCCCAGCTCTGCTGCCCCCTCATCTGGTTCCCTGGAGTCTGCTGCCACATCCCCGGGCACCTCCCCACTCCCAGCCAGGAGACAGGGCGGGAGGCGGGGGAGGCACGTACTGCCGCAGAGGTCGCCGAAGATGTAGTAGCACTGCTCGGAGAAGGTGATCTTGTTGACGGTGTGGCGGATGAAGCCAGCTTTCAGCAGGTTGCTGGCGTACTTGCGGGCCTCCCGCCGGTCAGTGAAGCCTTCCACGTTGTGGTACAGCCAGTCCACCACATCCGAGCCTGGGGGCAAGGCCACCGCTTGATTGGGAGGCCCTGACTTGGACTCATCTGGCCTCACAGAAGTCACGAGGCTGGGGCTGGTTTCAGCTCAAAGGAGTGGCCCATGGGAGTTCTTGGGTCCCTGGCCTGCCCTGCCCAGCACTCCCCACCCCTAGCCTTCATCCCACCATGGGGCCCTCTCACCGATGAAAGCGTTGGGGATGGTGATCTTGAGCCACATGCGGTCACGGACCTCCAGCCCGGATTCCGGGGAGGCCATGGCTTTTACGATGGCAGCCATGTCGCTGTGGATGGACAGGTGGAAGTCATCTAGGCCTGGGAGTGAGAGGCAGAATGGTGAGGCAGAAAGAGGCTATGGAGTGAGGCAGACAGGAGTTGCATTCCAGCTCTACCATCTAATAACTATGGATCAATGTTGGGCAAATTACTGACTTTTTGGACCCTCAGTTTCCCCTTCTGTAAAAACACGGACTTTAATTTACAACGATGTTTGAAGAGAGAATGAACTAATGTAAATGAAGATGCTTATGGCACAGGGTATAACGTGTGTGTTACGATAATAAAAATGGCAGTCATTTATTGAGTGCTTACTTTATGCCACACACTGTGATGGATGCTTCACTTATATCCTCTCATTAAACCCCCAGGAACCTGGTAAAGTGCATATCATTAGTCCCATTTTACAAGAGGAAACTGAGGCTTGCCGGGTACTCAATACAGGCTCAGAAGCAAACACTATTTAGTGAGAGTCGGTGTCCACTGAGGGAAGCTGCAGTGTGAGGTAGCTGGAATGAGGTGAGTCCCCACTCCAGCCCCTCTGATGCTTAAGCAAGAGTCTCCAGGTGGGCCTTCATCAGTCCCTCCCACCTGGCCCTGTCAGCTAGGCCCAGGGGACAGGTTTGGACACTCACGCTCTGTGTCAGGGATGGAGCTGGTGATGGAGGAGCTGGTGGAGGTGATGGTGCTCAGGGAGGGGCTCATGCCGTAGGCAGGGAAGGTGCCAGTCATGGCTGCAGTGTGGGAGACCCAGGCCGCAGGGTCAATGGGCCGGATGGGCTCGCCTGCAGGGAGGATGAGGAGTCAGGGGCTGCCCACCCTGCCCACCTCTGGACCCAGCAGGGTAGGTGTGGAGGTTCAGGGCAACACAGAAGGAAGGAGAGACAGGGCTCACGTATGCCAAGCAGCAGCTGTAAGGCCGAGTTACCCATCCACTTACTCCTGGGCAGTGTGAAGCAACCACGTGGACTTGGGTCCCAGCACTTGGCTACAGTCAGGGTGATGGGCCTGAAAGCAAGGGTGTCCCTAGTGAGGGCAGGATGTGTGGGGGCCAGACCAAGCCCTCTGCCTGACAGCCAGAAATGCTTGCCCCCTCCTCCCCAACACCCATCCCATCCATACCCTGGTTTGTGCACAATCTCCCGCAGTACCCGGACCGCGTCGTCATTACTCATGTTCTCAAAGTTGATCTCGTTTACCTAGGAAAGAGGACCAGGAGTGGGAGAAGCAGTTGTGTTGGGGAGGGGGGTTAGGGAATCTGAGCTTGGTGGGTCAGGGGGTCTTTCCCTCACCAAGAAGGGACTCTGAATGAGCAGAGCACAGAGGGTAGGGATATCTCCCCACTCCCTATCCACACTGCCACCCAGAGTGGGCAGTGGTACCTGTAACAGCATATCTCCTGGCTCAATGCGTCCATCAGCAGCCACGGCCCCGCCCTTCATGATAGAGCCGATGTAGATGCCTCCGTCCCCGCGCTCGTTGCTTTGGCCCACAATGGAGATGCCCAAGAAGTTATACTTTTCTACAGGAAGTAATAAGACATTGAGAGGGGAGCAAGGTTCCTACCCAAATTCTGAGCCCCTTATTAGAAAAAGATGGAAAGGAATGAGAACTAACATTTATTGAACCTGAATCAGGCAGTGTTCAGATGCTCAAACATGCTTTCATTTATCCTTGTTGGCTGTAAGGCAGGGACTCTTAGTCCCATTTTACAGAGCAGCCAACTGAGGTTTAGAGAATGTAAGTAACTTTTCTAAGCCATTAAGTGGCAAAGCCAGAATTCAAACTCAGATTTAAATTCCAAAGTTGGGGCTCTTTTCACTATATCCAGCTATCTCCTAACGACAGTAGCTAGGGCAGAAACCAGAGAGCAAGAATGCAATGGCCAAAAAATGGGAATGGGGAGGGAATCAGAAACCACTTCCTCCAGGAAGCCTTCCTTGATGCCATTCTTGCTTCCAATAGCTCTCTGTGCTTCTCTGTCATAGCCCTGATCATGAGATAGTGAAATGATCCATTTATGTACCAGTTTATGTTTATGAAAGTGAGCTCCTTCAGGGCAGGGAACATATCTTGTGCCTCTCTGAACTCCTCAAGTCTGCCCAGTATCTGGCACATAGTAGGAGCTCAAGAGTGTTGTTTCACCAGACTCACCCATGTTGAGAGTGACCGTGATGATGTTGAGTGACATGGTGGAGTCCGTGATGCTGCTGAAGGACGAGGACTGGAATAGACAGAGGCCCTAAGCAGCAGGTAGGGGTGGCAGGAACTCACTGCTCCCACCTAGCTCCTCCTCAAGGTGAGCCCTCAGCTCTGCTCCCCCTTCCCCAGCTCCTAAACACTGACCCAAGGAGGGGATCTATGGAAGCACAAACCCTGGTCCTGTCTAGGCAGGGCTCGGTCTGCCCCGACCCATCCTAGCATCCCAGGCCCCATACCCGCTCAATCCGTGAAACCTTCTGCTTCCGCCGCCGCCGCTTGTGTCTTCTCATGAGGCGTGAGGCGCTGCTCTGCTCCGTGGAGCTGCTGAACCTGTGGGGCCCACAGTCGTTCCCCACCAGGCTGGCCCAGCCCTGCCCCATAAGAGGCACTGCAGGGCCCCAGTGCCTAATACAAAGCCCATATCCCTCCCAGGGACCCAGCATCCTCAGGGTTCAAGGATCCTCAGGGGTCATCTGCCCCACAGTCCCCGTGAAACTAAAGCCCCACCTGCTGGTGGAGTCATCTTCATCCGAGTCAAAGAAGCTGGTGGTCTCCAACTCGCTGCTCATAAGGGTGGATGAGCTGTCATAACCCCCTGGCTCTCGCCGCCGCTCCCCCTTTGCAGTTCCATTCAGCCGGGTTGCTGCAGTGGGTAGAGGCAGCTGGGTTCACAGTGCCCAGTGCAGGAGGGAAGGGAGGTGGGAGGGGTGGGCCAGGGGCTGCACTGGGACCAGCACACCCAGAGGTCAAGAAGTAGGGCAAAGAGGCTGGTAGCTGAGTGGAAGCTATGGGGAGGGCGTGGGCATGGGGAAGGCGTCTGTTCAGGGAAGACGCACTGTGTTCTGGGCCATCCCTCCGGCGTGGCCGCTCCCGCTGGGCAGACACCAAGGAGTCGGTCTCCGTGTCATTGTCCAGGTTCTCCTGGCTGCCCCCACCAGCATGAGGGCTGCAGGGAAGAGAGGCCTTGGTGGGGGAGGGGGCAGGCTGGGGGCTCCCTCCCCCAGCCCTGGGCTAAACTGATGTGGCCCTCCCCCATGGGCCCTCCCCACCCTCAGGTCACACTCACTGGAAGGATGGGGGCCGGGAGTCCCCAATGCCTCCCGTGCGCTCCATGGGTGGTGGCAGCTCCGATGGGTTGTCAGCACAGAAGGGAGCTGGCTCTGGGTGCGAGCCCTCAGCTGACACCAGCTGATGGGGAGAAAATGGGTGGGTAGTATGGATTGGGGGCACCAGGGAGGAGGAGAGCTGGCTTCTGGCAGGGCATGAAGGCCTGGGGAGAACGAAGCAGGGGACACGGAGGGAGATAGGACTGTGCAAGGGCAGCAGAGAAGAGGAACGGACCCACTGTTAGGCTGACGGGGAGGCTGGGAGGCATGAGCTGGTGAAGTGGGACGGGGGCAGAGAATAAGGGTCAGTGGTCCAAGGCAGAGGTCGGCAGGTGACAGAAGGCAACTAAAAGGGCATAGGAGGCAATTTTGTCTCTAGTGTGTGGTTCTGTGCCTGCCTTTTCCCCCTTCCAGCCACTCCCCCACTTTTTCCCAAGGCTATGAGAGTCTGGGGTAAGAAACAGGCCAGTTAGAGAACTCAAGGAAGATTCAGATATTGAAGCATGAAACCACCAGCTACAATCTTAGCAGTGCCTTTCCTCCATCCAGCCCACCGCAGGAATCCAGGTGGAGGGAGGGCTGAGGAGGGCTCCTTACCCAGGACACCACCCGGCCATTGAAGCAGGGCAGCTTGGCATTGTCGTCTGAGATCTCCTCCTTCACCACTCTGCAGGGAAAGGTGGGGTGTCAAAGTAAGACTTCTGGGGTGGAAATGGAGGTGTCCTCACAATCCCGATTCTCAGGGGCTCCTCCACCCTAAAGTGGCAAACCACTAGCACAAGCCTGTTCAATTTGGAGCAGGTCAGGGTGACCAGGGACAGCTCTTTTTTTTTCTTTTTTTGGTGAGGAAGATTGACCCTTAGCTAACATCTGTTGCCAGTCTTCCTCTTTTTTGCTTGAAGACTGTCCCTGAGCTAACATCTGTGCCAGTCTTACTCTATTTTGTATGTGGGACGCCACCACAGCATGGCTTGATCAGCAGTGTCTAGGTCCACACCTGGGATCCAAACCCATGAACCCCGGGCCACCAAAGCCAAGTGTGTGAACCAAACCACCACACCACCGGGCTGGCTCCAGGGACAGCTCTTTAGCACCACCAGGAAGACACCAGCCCTGCCTACATCAGCTGCCTTTCTGGGCATCCTCTCAGTCATCAGGTGACTGCAAATTACACCTGACAGGGGGGTGTCCCCCACAAGAGCAGCCACTCCCTAGAATCTCCAGCGTGTGTTATCCATCCCCAGCATGGCTCTCCTGGGCTAGGGTTTTTCTTTCCCTCTGACCCCAAACTAGGAAAAAGCACACCCTTATTACTGTCCTTGCCTTCTTAATTGGGAATCCTGACATTCCTCTGGGAGGCGTGGACAAAGAATTTAAGGAAATGAGGAAAGAGAAGGGAAGAAGGCATACACCAAACATCCTCCACTGCCACTATGGGAGTAGTAACAACTGCTCTCAGTCACTGAGCATGAATTCTGGACCAAGCACCAAGCTAAGCACTTTACTTGTATCATTTCATTTAACACCCACAGCAATGCTGTAAGATAGATACAGATGGAGAAACTAGGCTCATTCAGTCCAGAAATTCACCTGTAGTCACACCACTAATAAGTGAAGAGCCGGAATTTGAATCCTGGTCAACCTGACCCCAAAGTCTTTCTTCTTACCTATCATACCATCTTATCTTCCTGTAGTTACAGTATATAATCTTCACATCAGCCTCTTTGTGTAGACAATATGATCCTCACTTTATGAATAAGGAAACAGTCATTTGCCCAAGGTCACAGAGCTAAAAGATGTCAGCTGGAATTCAACCCCAGGCTCGTCTGATTCCCAAACCCATCCTCTTTCCACACCTTTCACAGATGACAGGCGATGTGGCTCTGTGTGGAGGGTGGGGGTGGGGAGACAGCGCTGTGGGGCAAGGAGGGTGGGATGTGGTCACAGGTATGCACTTTGGCCTTGGTTATGCAGTGAGGCAAGAAGTCAGACCACGACTACAGTTTGGGGCCAGGGAAGGGAATGGAAAAGTTTGAGGACCTCCAGACTCCATCAAACACCCCAGGAGTACAGAGCTGGAAAGAAATGCTCAGGGGCAGAGGAAGACATGTGCGTGGAGTCGTGAGCAGAGCAGGAAGACAGCAGGGAAGGTGGCTGGGAAGCCCAGTCTTCCCTTGTTCTTGGAGCAGCTTCTGCCCAGAGCCGGGAACGTGCTTGGCTCCTTGTGATGTTCACATTCTTGGACTCACAGCCAAGTTCGAAGGCTGAGCCTGCCTTCCTCCCTCCCATCCAGTTCTGACTCCTCCACCATTTCTAACCCCACAGCGACCCCATGAAAGCAGCTCAAGTCATCCTGCTCAGGCCACCATGGCAGAAAGCCTGGAGACAGACAGGCTGGAAAGGAGGGGCAGAGAGATAGCTCAGACCCACCAGCCAGTCTGGTCACAGGGTATAGCCAGCTTGCAGCCCCCTCTGGGAACAGGGGTTTGTGGGCCACATGGCAGGAGCTGTGACCTGCTTTGGAGAGGGTCTCCCTGTGGTGGGAAACTGCTGCTGAGTCCCCATTCCGCTCCCCCAGCAGGTCCCACCACACAGCTCCATGCTACAGATGTTTCCTTTCTTTCTGGGGGTCACCGACGGGTCACCAAGGCTCTGCTGACTCACAAGGATCAGCTGATCTTCAGCAGCCTTGGGGGACCTCAGACAGTCCTCCCCCTCCCACCGTGGAGCTGAACGGCTCAGGGTTCCACAGCACTCACTCACACCCCAAGTGGAGTCGGACAAATCTGGGTTCAAATTCCAATTCTGCCACTTATTAGCCCTGCTATCTTAGAGAAGTTTCTTAACTTTTCCAAGTCTTTGTCTTGCCCTGGTAAATGGGAATTGTAAATGGCTGGCATGGTCCAGGCATACAATGAAAATAGTTACTAACTTTGTCAATTTTTAGTGGGATCCACGCTCTCTTTCTAACTAGGTATAAGTTTCTAAGGGCAGGGACCAAACAGATCTGCTCATCATTCATCATTCACTCAGTTAAAAGGCCTTTGCTGAGAGCCCAGTGGCTTTTAAGTCCTGGGCTTGCCAGTGTGTGGGCCTCAAGGAAGCATCAGACCTGGAGCCTGCCTCATCCTCGGAGGTTACGCTCCAGTGGACAGTTCACAGAAGCATACTGCAAGTGGGAAGTGGTCAGAGCCGGAAGAGCAGCAGATGTGTTCCCTGGACAGACATCTGCTGAGTGTTACTCAGGTGTCAGGTCCTGGCTAGGAGCTGGTAGGTGTAAGGATAAATAAGATGAAGTGCCATAACTGTAAAGCCTCAACCCAGAGGACAGGAGAATTTGGACCAGAGGAGACATGAGACGAAGAATGCTCCAGGGAGAAGGGCTGAGGCAGGACAGTGTGTGACATGGAGCACGCAGCAACGCAGTTAGGGACCCGACTTCCCATCTTGCTCCTTCCCACAGCTCAAAGATACGCTAGCAGCGGGCACCTTGTTCTTCCATCCAGCATCTCGTCAGTGCTGAAAATGGTTATTCTTCCTCCATTTCCCAAATGATTTACGAGGGCTGGGCCTACCCTGAGCTTGACAAATACTTCTGGAGACCAGATGGGAGTCGGGGAGTCCTCAGGCCTTACAAACCAGAACCTCAGAGGGTAAGCCTGGAGACACTGAGAGACGGCAGCCTTCCTCCTCTGACCCACTTTTCCATCTGTCAGCAGGGGTCCCTGACTGCTGCCCCGACCCTCCTCTCGTGGAGCTAGGATAATTGGCAGCCCTGTCACCTCTGCAGTTTGCCAAGGCTCAGCATCTCCCTCAGAGAGGCTGCATCTGTTAAATGGTGATTATAATAA
Organism: Equus quagga; assembly: GCF_021613505.1. NCBI lineage: Eukaryota > Metazoa > Chordata > Mammalia > Perissodactyla > Equidae > Equus > Equus quagga. Next base: position 37,531,379 of record NC_060270.1, read on the forward strand.
TGCCTACAACTGTGTGATGAAGGCCTTAGACTGTGCAGCCAGATTCCTGATGTCACATTGAGTTCTGCCACTTACTAGCTGTGTGACCTTGGATAAGTTACTTAAGTTTTCTGTGTTCTAGTCTCCTCATCTATAAACTGGAGATAGCATACCTATTTCACAGGGCTGTTAAGAAGACTGAATGAGTAAAAGATCTGAAAAGCATTTAGATCAGTGCCTGCACACTGTAAGCACCATAAAAAGAGTTTGTTAAATAAATGAGATATACGTATACACACGCTCCTCAGCTATTAGTCCTTTGTGACAAGACAGCCCTACCAGGTCTCCTGCTCATTAATCTTTCTGGGGATAAAAACAAAATCAATCTCCTCCACTTCATTTTTAGCATTCTTCTCAACCCTGTTAAATGGCCTACTCTAATATTTTTCAAAGGATGGTTCAATACCACTGACGTACGCAAGATGGCTTCAGGTGTACTTGAATGAACACTTAATTCAACAGTTAAATATTTATTTTTAACATGTTTTCAAAAGAAATATAAATAAAAAATAAGACCTGTGATTTCACATTATTGATTGGGTCAAGCTAAGAAAGAGTGAGTGGGCTGATGGATTTAAAGGACTGACAGCGCGTTTAAAGAACAATATTAAGTCAGCAACGACTGGATCTAATGGGGGCCCTCCAGCACTGCAGTTAGGCCTGGAATGACAGCAGCCTGGGGAGAGCGGGAGGCAGCCTAGAAAGGTCAAGGCTCAGGAGGTGCCTGGGCAGTCCAGGCCAGGCCCAAAGGGCTCAAGGATGAGAGGCAGAGACACAGACCTATACTAGTCCCTCAAGGCATCTGGCCCCAGGGCGGCCCTCCTGCACTCACTCTTGCTGATTTCCCCCTATCCCATACCCCGAGGCAGAATCTTGGTCTCTTCTAATTCTGTTCTTCTCTTACCCGGCCAAGGCATCAGCCCCCTCAGGCCCACCCCTTGCAGATTGATCCCTCTTCAGAATCTTCCAATCAGGGGTGTCTGTCTCTGGCCTGAAGCCAGACAATTGTTACTACACCAGGAGTACCCCACCCTCAGGTAGGAACAACAGAAACAACTAGAATTAGATGTGGTATAGCACTTCCCACTGTACGAAGCACTTTCACACCTATGATCTCAGGGGCTCATGGAACCCTGAGTTCCAGAGGGAAAGGTGACAGCAAAACATGACGGGCAGAAGAGAGAGAAGGTGCTTGCTTTGCTTCCCAGGGCAGGAGGGCCGGGGTCCTGGGAGAGAAGCCACACTGATGAACACTGGGGAGAAGACTATCTCCTCTCACTCAGCTCTGGGGCCTCAGCTCCACAGAGCAGTGCAGGCCTCAAGCTAGGGCTGGAGAGGCTGTCTTTAGGCCTGGAAGGCCCGGGGAAGGCCTTCCCCATAGGCCTCCAGGCCCAGTGCCCAGTTAGTGTGGGGCAGGCTAGTGTGGGGGCCTCCCCCTCCCCCATCCCTTGGGAGTTGGGGGGGTGGTGAGGGGATCGGCCAGGCTCCCCCTCCTAGGCCAGCTGCTACAGAACCTTCCGGCTCCAACATTCCATCCCCTCTTAAAGGGGAAGTCGCTGCTTCCAAACTCCGCCTGTCCAAAGCCCTGCAGCTGGGTGGAGAAGACCCCGCCAGGGAGGGGAAGATGAAGAACACTAAGAGACTCTTCCTGGCCCTCCCATCCAGGCTCTGAGGCCCTTTCCAAGGTCTCCCCCTTGGCCACCATCTGGAGGGAAAAGGCTCCAATTCAGAGGGGAAATCAGCACCCGGGCTAGTGGGGACTCCTCCCAGGGGCCGAGTGCTCTGCTCTCTTGACAACATCCGGAACACCCCACAAGGGAAAGGGGAGACAGCTAAATAAACATCAGGTCTGCAGGCCTTAGCTTAACAGCCTGGGCCTGAGCACCCCCCGACTCCCCCTCCTCCAGTTCAAAGTCCTGCAGCATAGCCCTTAAACGCATGATACTCCAAATATGGCTCTGAGCTGTGGAGAAGAAAAGATGGAGAAGGCAAAGGCCGACGGCCAAACACCCCAAGTCTACGCAAAAAAGGCAGGAGGAGGGTTGGGGACTCCGGCTCTGGAACTGGGTGGAGGAGGGGTGTGTCTGTCTATGTGGGCCGCTGGTCTTTGAGGAGGCAAGGGGACTTGACTAGGCTGGAACTCTCATTGCTCTTGGGGAGCTGGACGTCCCCCTACACTAGGGGGACCAACGTGCCCCGAAAGAGCTGAAACGAGAGTCCCTAGGGGGGCTGAACTCCAGCCTCTGAAAAAGCCAAGGCGGCCCAAATGGCCGAGTCGCCCCCTAGAATCCAGAGCAGGGCTAGAAGCCAGCGTAGCAAAGGGGACTCCAAACTGCCCGAGTGGCCCATAGAAGCCGGAGGGCCGGGGTCCCCGGAGGCGAGGCGGGGGCCATCCTCACCCGAAATCGTCGTCCATAGACTTGAAGAAGAACTTATAGCTGGGTCGCTGCAGAACGCCCTTAAAGTCCGCCAAGGTGACGCGCTCGGCGGGCAGGGGCAGCTTCACCAGGTACGGCGTCTCCTGCCCGTCCAGGTGGTAGATGATCTTGGTCTCGCCCATGGCTCCGGCCTCGGGCCCGGCGGCCCGCGCGCGGCCTGCTCGGGCGGCCGGG